>NC_136428.1:231649897-231664897 GCF_052849685.1 Lactuca virosa | reverse complement strand
TCTCTTTCAGAGCTCGCTTCTCTCATCTCTAGTTTTTCGTCTACTTCTTTCATCTCCGCAATAATATACATATTCTTTCTAATAAGAGAAAGTATAGATCTTGAATAAGTTGGCTACGATTAGTCACTTCGGAAGCCGTTAACCAACGCACCGGCTTTTGACTGTCCTTCTAAGGTAAGGAGGCTCAACAAAGGTCTAAGCTACTAGAATGAACGGCACATTTCGGCTTGCTTTAGTCGCTTGCCTAAGAGTGGTGAAAGTGTTATGCCTAGATCGACTAAAAGGGCTTACCAGCTACCTTCCCCTTGTAAAGTCTTGAGCTTGAGATTGAATTCTTCCTAACATACGGCTGTCTTTCATAAGAACAGGAAAGTCTTTACAGGAAGTGATCGAATCAGTACGCCTTGCCATAATGAATGTCTGTTGGAGATAGAGGTATGGCGAAGAGCTTTAGAACTTTTCTTATTGGATTGAGAGTGCCCGTTATCTGCCATAGCCGCATGAAGAATTCTGAGAGGAGGTCTTTTCCAATACCAAGCCCTAAAGAGAAGGGATTGATAGATCGCTTCTCACCAGTAGCTAGCCTGTCTACTGTCCCATAGAAGGGGAATCAAGCCCGATTCTATCTTGCTTTCACCTCCGCTGTGAAGGCTCTTATCTCAGAAGGCATACAAAAAGCTCTTCCACGCCTAGCATCGTACTTTCCACTACTCGTGTAAGTCCTCCTTCAGAACAGGTAGGTGAGTCACTCTCCGCTAACCTGGTAGGTGAGACTTGCTCTACTTTGACTTCTTTATTTCATAACACTAGCCAACCAGCGTACCTGGAAGGAGCTGACACTCGTCGAGAGGATAAAGGGTTTTTGATCTTGTCAGATGCTTACAGGATATAGAATCACGTTTCCGGATGAGTTAAGTTCTTGTTCATTTCTCTTTCTAAAAGGGAGTCTCAATGAGACCTAAGAAAGGTAATGAGTCTGAATGCCTTCAGTATATTGTTGCTGGCAACCTTTCACTTAGAAGCAATAATAGGAAGTCCTAGGCAGTCTTATCTTATCTTATGGGCAATGCCCCCTTTGTCGTAAAGAGTAGCCATATCCAGTGCGATCTCCTCATACTCAGGCGTCGCCTCTAATCCCATTTCAAAACTCTACAACCGCTCCGGTCACACTGCACCTTAGAGCTTTAACGGGCCTTTAGGCTAAGGATAGATTGCCTGATAGACGAATTCGTCGACCTCCAATGCTCTAATAAGCTATCTTTCTCCCTGGGCTTCTCCGCTAACAACCAGTCCTGCAACCCGACCGGTTGGACAAGAAGAGCTTCCCTTCCTAGTCCTTGATCCTAGTTACTAGCCTTCAAGGCCGACTGCAATTCAAGGTAGTACGAGCTAGTGCGAACTAACTACTTGAATCCCCACCTCAATTGTATTCCTTTCCTGACCTTCAATCAAAGGATTCCACTTGGCACCGACAAATCCCATTCTAGCGGGGAAGAACCACCATCCGGAGAAGCTGCATCTTCAATGGGTAGATCCCCTCCAAGCTTGACTCATAGGATGGGGAAAACCAAGCAACGACCAGCTCATTCACCTGAATTTGGTTGGGGCACAGCGGGTATTGAACATCTAAGTGCGAGCCTACCTCCGCTAGTGATCCCTCTTTCCCTGGAACCAATGGTTACGAATCTGCATCGAACTAACGAAAGAACCCCTGACAGAACTGAATTAGACTAAAGTGCGGAACAACCATGCGGAACCATTTCATCTAATTCCTCTTCACCATAAATAGCTCCATCCAAGCCTACGGCAGCTTATTTCCGATCTCTCCCAACCCCGAAGTCAGACCAGTCTGAGCCGAACCGAGACAATGAACGGCGAATCTCAACCTTTTTTGTTTCATCCTCTCTGGGCATCTAGACGGAGAAAGAAGGGACGAGTGTATCCGGGCCATGATCCGATCCATATTTTATCTGTATATTCCGGCAGAGCATATCGATATCGGGATCCCTCCAAGCCGGCTCTGGGACAGCATCAAAAGTCCTTCGTTCCTCCTTGCAATGAGCAGGGACCAGGGAAGATGTATGAGGCTGGTAAGGTAAGTACATCGATTCATCTCTAGCAGCCAGACTTAGGTCATTAAACCCTTATTCCGGTGTCCTTGGATGAGAATCTTTCTATACTATACGCATGCCTTCTGGCACAACACACACCCACTCAGAAGAGCACACCACCCTAATCCCTAAAGAAGAGAGGGAAAGAGCGGAAAAGCTGGTTTGACGTCAACAGTTCTTCCTTGTTCCGACAAAGAGTGTGTTTCCTTATTCTTTTTTAGCTTTGAGCTTGGTTCAGATTGGACACGTCCTCACTCGTTCTTTTTTTTTCAAGATCTTTGAGCCTCATAAGGATTCTTCTAACTGGTCTGTCCCAGTGCTAATAGACCCACTCCAATCTCGGGAACCTTTCCTGAGCTACTAAAATCTTGGAAATCGACTAGCCTTACTTCTTTCGGGGCTCCATCCCTCTTGACTATATAGGTAGGGGCTTAGCTGCTCCTAGTCAGATAAAAGTTCTCTACTGGGCTCTCGGCTACCCTGAACTACTAAAAACCCAGCCTTTGATGTGCTTGCCCAGCCTCTTCCACTAGAAAGAGCTTCTTCTCTTAAGGCTTCTTGCCAGTAGTGAGAAAAACCTTGCTTATCTATCTTTAGAAAGAGGATAGAGACAAAGATAACTAGATCAATGTCTTCCGTCTTCGTCTGCTAGAACCTTCAAGGAAGATGCAAAAGGCAGTACAGATGATAAGAGCATCTTTGCGTCTTCTCGTCTGGATCTATATAGGGGATCGAATGCATTTGAACTCCTTCTATCCAGCGCTCTCAAGCTGAGGTAACTCGAAGCTTTGAATGGCTCCTGCCTAGCTTCCTTCCAGTGATTAGAGTCTTCTGTTTGCTGTTTTTCATCTTGCTATGAGTGTCTTTACCCTTCTCTAAGAAGCCATAGGACTGTGCTATGAGGGAGGAACCCTTAGGTTTGCGGGGCATTGGATTCAATCCAGCCACAGGTTCTCCCTTTCAAGTAGCATAGACAATTTGTCATTGAAAAGAGTAGAATCTTACGCCAAATGTCGTAGATAAATATACTCAGCCGGGAGAATAACTAGCGCCTGTCTCTAGTGATTATACTAGAGGGATCCTTTTTTCTTATTCTGACTAGGGTAAAGGCACTATCGGACATGGGATTTTTTATATAGAAAATACTCCTCGTGTAAATGGAAGTATGTCACATGGGTGTGGCCTTAAATTCATCCATGAACCACTGCTTCTCCATAGAAAATCCACGAATTTGGCCGAGTTGGCTCTAATTCAATGCCTGTCTCCATCGAGAGTTCCCGGATATGCTGGGAATCCTCTCAAGGATGGAGGTGGTCGTCTAAGAACTGCTGGGTCCAGGGTAATGGCGCCTTCCACACTTAGGTTGATGCTGGCGGAGTGTGTTGGTTTTTTTCTTCTAGTATTTTTTGATGCAGTCAGAACGTCTCATCATATGATATTCAAGGCTAATTGAGTTCTTGCAGCTAGGGCAGCATCCAATGTCTGGCTCGGTCTTCATCGAATGTCAGACTGGTTCAAAGCTGTTCAATGATGGCTGAATCAATGCCATCAGGCTTTCTAGAATGTAAGGGTTCGAAAAGTCAGTTCAAGGGCTCAAATCCTGATATTCTATGCTTGAGGAATGTCTTTGCGGATGATATGCTAGCAGAAAACAAATTGATATGTCAGTATAAAACCTAAGTAAAGAAGATCATTGAAATCCTATTGTTATTGCTTTCACTACAAAAATGAAAAGGATAGAAGCTGGAGACTGGCCTATATTCCTACTAATGTGATCCCCATTACTGAAAATCTGTTCTACACTACGATATATTGCTCTGATGTTTTTACAACTATCTTTTTTGAAGCAGATAGTTCACAGTGCTCATTCTATCGATACTGGGAAAGAAAAAAAAAAGAATGTTTACACTCAATTTTCATTACGAAGATGTATCACGTCAGGATCCGTTGCTCAAACCGAATCACGCCAACGTTATGGAAGTTCCTGGATCGTGTAAAATAAGAGTAGTACCAAAGGCAGCACCCTCTGATTTCATAATAAAAAATGGAAAATTGGCTATGGAGATTCCGTGCGGTCAGAAATTAATACAGACACAAAGGGCTTCGACAGGAAAGGAGTTTCGATCCAATCCATTCTTGGGAAAAAAATCAAGACAAAAAAGGATATGTCAGTGACCTAGCACGGCAAAGCACTCTCCGAGGGCATGGAATGTCTCATTTTTTGGTAAGAATCTCCGCAGTAATGTCTCTGTTAGATTTTCCGGTCGAAATACGGGAAAAGTCCATTCAATTCTTGATGGAAATGGAGTTTTGCGAATTCTCCCCGGAACTGGAAGATCATTTCGAGATCTTCGAACATATTCGAGGGTTCAATGTCACTATTGTAACTTCGGCCAACACACAAGATGAGACTTTACCACCGTGGAGCGGCTTTTTTCAAAAAGATGAGGGGGAAAGTCAGTAAGATGTCGGAGAAGCAAAATATACGAGATCACAAACGTAGATTGCTCGCGGCTAAGTATGAATTGAGACGAAAGCTTTATAAATTTGTAAAGATACCGATCGATCTAGTGATATGCGGGACAAACATCGTTAGAAGTTGTCCAAGTTGCCAAGAAATAGTTCCTTTGCACTAGTAAGAAACCGATGTATTTCCACGGGTCGCCCTCGTTCCGTATATCAGTTCTTTTCTTTCGAATTTCTCGTCTCGTTTTTCGTGGATTAGCATCTCGAGGTCCTTTGATGGGCATAAAGAAATCGTCTTGGTAGCATCAAACCAATAGAACAAGGGTTAGCTCTGCAGCTGGTCTACAAGCAAGGTAAGTAGGTCCATGCGACCGGCCCCGGATGTACCTTTTAGCCGCGAGGGGAACCGGGTAAACAAAGTCGCGATCAGAATGAATGGTAGTTCGCTGGGCCTGTCTTTTGCTCCCAGAGGTGCTGGTTCGAATCCAGTTCGCGACAAGTACTCATACTAAAGTGTGCTCCGATAGGTATTTCCACTGTTCGATACCTTTTCGTGATGACTGTTCCCTGCTCCATTATCAGCCAACGGCTCTAACCGCTTCTATTGGCTCAGTTGGATGGAGTACATCTTTATGCGAGACAGTGTAGGAGTTGAGATCCAGTGCGCTTAAACTCTTCTAAGAAGGAATGATTACCTGGTAAAAGCTTGAAGCTATACCCTTTTCATTCAAGTTGAGCTTCGATCCTAGAGAAGAAAGAGAGAGGGTTTACCAGCAGTGTACACCTTCACCCTCTGCTAGTTGACTTATGAGCCCTCCCCTCTAGGCTGACAGCTTGCAAGTTAGTATGACATCCAGTAGGAAGTCTATCTTTTCGGGATGCAGGGGCAATGAAACGAGATGGGATGTTATATAGAATATAGGTAGCTTATGTGCATGTTAGTGAAATACCTGGTTGTCGAGTCATTCAGCTAATGTATTATTCCTAGTTCAATCAAAAAAGCCTTAGAAAAAAGGACAGGGAGCTCTAGCCTATTTCAATTTCCGGATCTAGCTCAAAAAAAATTACAGCGCTGGGAGAAGAACTGCGGATGTGTACGGGCGTAGGTAGGCCAGTCAATAGACTCTCTTGCTCTCAGCAGAAGCACTGGACAACTTGACTCAATCACATACTAGGGACCCCTCTTTCTAAGTTTGGTAGTCTCTCATCTATAGAGCTGGGTAGAAGGAATGTACCGAACGAAGTTGCTAAAGGCTGGCATCCATCCTTCCATTTGATCAAAGGCATCAGAGCATAAGTAATTCACTCGAAAGGAGAAGAGCGTCAAGCAGCCCCAACTCTAGCTCCGTAGAGCAGGAGAATGCTCAGGTCCGTCTACGTGTGATTCCTCATTTTCTTCCTAAAACGTGAGGTGAGCTGCTGATTCTACTCTTGGAGTTACTCAATATAATGCTTCCTGAAAAGGATTTGAACCAAGAAAAGAAGAAAATACCATAGTAGATCTATGATTAGCCCTCGGTCGGGATGGTCCTGTCGAAGAACTTTATTCATGCAGAGAAAGACACTTAGGATAGGAGACTTATGGATGCAGGGTCTGCAAGTGAAACCCCAAAACCTAAAATCCCCTAATGCCTATCAAATAAGAGTCCTACCGGAGATCAGGTGTCAAAGGTGTCTAGGATTTATCCCAAAAGTAAGTAGGAGTGCTCTTCCATTCAAGCCTTCAGCCTTACAGTCTATAGACCTTACCTCACAAATATTTTCTCTCGGGATTGAGTTGTTGTATCTGTAGTAGCATTCCCTCTAGTCACCTAGAAAGAGGAAAATTGCCAGTTTAGTTCCATCTCCTTGAGTTTCAATTGGAATGCTAGGGTAAGTCCCAAAGTCCTAAGTTCTTCCTTTCAATAAAAGTAGTAGGGCTAACGATATTTCTTTAGCTTAATGCTAGGCGTATAGATAGGTTTCTGGATCTCGAGATTAGTTTCATTTCTCTGGCTATGAATAAGCAAAAAAACAAGGAAAGCGGATTCTCTTCTCGGGTAAGCGGTGCTCTCTTTCGCATAAGCCCTTTCTTAAGTAAGGTGATGGCGCTCTTTATCAGCTGCTTTCCTGGCATGTTACTTAAAGAAAACAAGTGAAGTAAGCTCCCCCCTTGATCCGATACAAGCGAGCTAAGGGGCATGATGTTCTCCCAATACCTGAGAGACACTTCACAGAGACTAAAGGTTAGGGGGATGGTAGTAAACCAACTGCAAGCACATGAACTCGCTATACCATTCTCTGCCCGCTACCCCTGCTCCTACTTCGAATGATAGAACGATTCGAAAGGGGCATACGTACGGCTTTGACTAAACGACTAACTAAGGTTTTTAGGAAGCAGACGTAATCGAAAGAAAGCTTGGGCCGAATGGAAGGGGCTTCCAACGATGGCAGGCTTACGGGATAAGGGCATACTCGTATGAAAAATATCCTAACTAAACGCTAAGCATTGAACCTTACTTCAAAGACTTTTATACGACCAACCGCCTACTTAATTACGCTTCCGGCATGGCATTAAGCAAGTTCCTTCTTCTGCGAATATGAGATAGACCGACGGGACTAAGGGACTGTGGGAATAGCGAAAGCCCTGATTCAAAGATATTGGCCAGTCAAAAGGAAGAAGGTGAAAGACCACAAAAGTATTCCCCCTAAAGCTCTGCAAAGGCCTTTCGGAGATTGACCGTTTTTTCGAATTCGTATCCGTTGGCTAAGTACTTAGAAGCTTGGCCACCAGTAGCCTCGGACCTTCATCCTTCGACCCTCAAGACCTCTTATAGCGCTCTTGCCTTCCAGCTAGCCAAGCCTTTGGAAAGAAGTAAATTTCGGAGTCTGTAAAAGAAAAGAAAGACTAGCGGCGCTTATTCCTATTCCATGAGATAGCAGTGGTTACGAATTCAATTTTGAAATAAAAGGGAGTTTTTCAACTATACGAAAGTGATGTTCCTTGCGAGAGGTAAGTTCTTAGGAATCGATTGAATCACAGGAAAGATCAGGAATAGCCCTTTAGCTTGCAACTCCTTCTAAGACTACTAGTATTGGCAAGAGGGATGAACCTGATTGACCTATTATTTCCCCCGGGGCGGATTCTAAACCCGCTTCGACGTCTTCCCACAGATCTGCCTTATCGAGCCGGTGCCATTCAGGCAATGAAATAGGTTTTTTGTACGAGGAATAAGAGGCATATGCAAGAGCAGGTTGCACGAAAGGAACTGACATCTCATCGGAATAGGAAGCGAATCCGCTCTTCTATGTGCTAGATGTCGGCATTTCCCCTCTTAGCATACAGCATTCACTTCACTGACGCCTACTGACCGGATCGGGCACGAAGGAGGAAGGAACAATGGGAGAGAGGCGAAGCATTTGAAATGAGTTCATTCTCATATAGCAGGAAAGTCTTACCATTTCGAAAAGAGCTCAGTAAATGGTCGAGCTAGCTCCTTCTGCATGGCCTAAAAGCTAATAAAGTGAAAGGGTCGTGAAGCAGCTTACTTTCCTTTCATTCCAATATGGCATACTACTGAATCAGAATCAGGATCTTCCAGGGATTGGCCACTCATCTGGAGTATGTCACCAGGTCAGGCCTAGCTGATGAAAGATCTCGTTTTATGAACATCTTTCTTAAGCAAAAAGAGTAGCTTAGCTCTCATAGTAATTAATAGCTCGAGGCTTTATTTCTTCTATTATAGAATAGAAATCTATAAATGGAGGAGTAGGCTGACAAGCGGTCCTATTTCAGCAGCTTTGCTCAATGCATTATCCAGATCTCGAATCATTGGAATTAGCTTGCTTTCCCTTCTATTATATAAGAAGTCTTCCCCGGTCGGGAATCAATCATACTACGATCGTCAAATCCTACGCTGTCAATAGAACTGTCGGCATATAACCTAGAATCAATAGGAGCTAATAAGATCTTCCCCAGGGTAATTTCACTAAGACTGCCCTACTCCCTTGACTAATATGGTTCAGGTGGAATAGTCGGACATAGAATACAGGGAATGCGCATACAGTGAATAAGACCCCTCCTTTAAGTAGGAATTAGACCAAGGCTAGACTGGATGCTGCTACTACATGTACAGCAGCTAAGATTGATTCTCTTACCTGCATCCTTACACCTAGAAAGGTACTTTGTTACTAGCCTGAAAGTCTCAACATCTCCCTAAAAAAGGATTAATAAGGAATGCTAAAAAGAAAGAATCTAAGGCTGAAACTGAAACAACACTATAGCTCCTTAGATTTTGCTCGTTACGCTCCTTAGTAAGTGAATTGGTAGAACTTCAATACACTTGACCTTACTGGCTTTCCTAGTCCGACATCGACTACATCGAAAGAGATAGAAGACTTAGCCGATTAGACCAGATAGAGAATAGGAATTGACAGAAGATAGACACAGGCTATAGAGAAGGAATGCTAAAAAGAGAGATAGGAAAAGCTATGTGTACCAAACAGGGAAATCTATACGGTGATACCTCAAGCCCATGATATAACATTTTCTTGTAAGAAAGCCGTTGATAACGAATTGGTAACCCCTGGTCGGAGCGGGTAGGAGCCGAATAGATGGGAATGAAGTTCCTTTACAGCTCCGGAAAGGAGGCTTGTGCCACTAAGGGGTTGCCGCTTATTCAAGTGACGGGGCAAATGCCCTATTAATTGAATCTAAGTCAAGCTTATCCTCTAATGCCTGGGAAGCTATTCCATCTGTAGTATCGCTGGAGGAAAGCTAATAAGTACAGTTGCAGTCCGCTTTAAGCGGTTGGTTAGCTATTATACAATTTGAAAAAGCTTATTAAAGAAGTAACCTTAATAGTTTTACTATACAGGGAGCTGAGACTTTTAGATGGTGCATAAGCACTGGGGAATGCTTAATGGCATTCAAACTTGCAGGAAAAACACCAGCTCTTATCAATATTCCTTCCTAGGGAAACAGCCCAAGAGCTTACTTTTAAACTGGCTTGTTATAACCTGCTTTCCTAAGAGGTACTTCGCTAGCTCGCTTTCAAATTGGTAAGATCATATTATAAACTATTAAAGGCAAAGACTCCAAGGAAATAGATCCTCATTCATGGGCTAGCATTTCTTTACAGTGGGGAACACTATCTATGGATAGAGCTTAGTTAATTAGAGAATTCAAAAGTAGCTCGCCTTTAGTCAGCTAGTACAAGAAAGTGGAGACTCAATGAACTGCATAAAAGTCCTGATATCTCGTTGTAATCCCAAGCATGCAATCCCTAAACTCCATGAGTTGCCCACTTCTCAGAAGAACAGTTGATCGTACTACTCATTCATGTTGGCAGTCACTCTCATGGATTTCTCATAGAAGATCCTTATTCTTGATAGCACTGGTAAGGGACGATTCTCAGTGCCAACCTATCCCCAATCACACTGAATGCTTACTTACCAATCCTTTCTCAGAGAATTCCTCATGCATCAAAAAACTTCTAGTAAAGTGAAGGAGACCCACTTCGCATGGAGAAGTTCAAAGCTTCCATGAGTAGTCGGATGGACATGCTTGCCAATCTTGAGTTGTCATCGGGTAGGGCATGATTACAGCGAGTGTTCGCATGACTTGGGACAAACCTCTAGAGTCTTCTCCTCCTTGCCGCTGCTGGTTAGGGGCAATCGACCGATCCACATTTGTTGATACGTATATGGATAGATAGATAGCGACTCTTCCTCTCTCCTGCTAGTAAATAAACTATGGAAATGCACCGGCATGTTTTTTCCCTATCTTAAATTGTTGTCAACCTCCCTACTAACCATAATCTGTAGGATAGTAATCTGTAGGATTGTACACGACAACCTTACCCTCATAGTCCAGAGCAACCATCCTATTGCGACAATAGAGAGGCTCTAGCCCTGGTTCTTTATACTCGATTGAACAAGACAGCCCGAGATCTTGTATCATATCAAATACTTGATATTCATCGATTCTTAGATCATCAGTACATGCTATAAAGACCATACCTATGAATCTTTCAAATGCAATCCCTGGATATTTATGGCTGAACTGCCGGTCGAACTCCATTAAGGTAAGATTGAATAAGACCCTATTGATTTCTCCAACAATTAGCATACAACCGAAGCATATCTTTCTACCATCCTCATCAAAGGTCTCGAGATTTAGAAAGCTACTAACCAGCTTATAACAAACCGAATCTGCCCCAACAAAGGACTTAACACCATCTAAAACCAGACTCTCAGGAATCAGTTGTAATGATGGATCCATGTTAATCTGGTACAGTCTACTCACCTTACCCATGTTTTGAATACCAGAATAAAAGAGACCTAACCTATCTAATAATCTGTAATTCTCCTTGGGCACATAACCATAAGTCAAACGATAGAAATGGATACTCAATGCCATGAACACCAAGACATCCTCTTTTTTTGATGGAAAAACAACTATATAGTGTGAACTATCTCTGCTTGGATAAAACGTTAAGTCAGGAAAATCAGGTAGCGTTGCAAATAAAAATTCTAGTAGATCATCCCTACTTATTCTCCTGAGCCTTAGCGGAGATAGAGTGTAAAAACCTGAAAGCAATATCTGTTGAAGATTACATAACTCTTTCTTAGATAGATTATATTTCTGAGTGCTTTTTAAATCATTATACAGAAAATCAATATCCTCTGATAGCTGAACTAGCGAACTAGAAATTGTAGAATAATAAGAAGATCTTGCACATATCATAGTCAACTTATAAGAAGATTTGGATTGAATTGTTTCTTGTTTGTTTTTCATCTTTTTACTATTATTTCTTGTAATTCTTGAACTTTCAAAGTACTTATTAATTCTAAATCAGGAGGAGATGAATATGACATCATACCCATTCCGAGAAAGGCTGCTACTATGATCCCTAAACCAAGGGCCACCCAAGCATTGCTACCTTCAGCAGTGTTACCACTAGGAAGATGGATTTCATTGAACGGATAGACATTATCAAAGGCGGATAACACTTGATCTGATATATACTTATACTCCACATAACTCATTTTCATAAAGGGGGCTATATCAAATGAAACATCCTTGAAAGAATCATACGGAAGCTCTCTCGGTACTAAGATTCCTGGAGGTGCTACTTCTGGTACTCCAGGTATAAAGTTGTACCAGACAGTACAACCAATCCCTAAGCTAACAAATATGATTAAGCGCCCATACATACCTTTATAATATGTTATAAATTCTATTACTTTTTTATACGGGGTCCTGGTGAGAACATCTAAGCAATGGTGCAACCCACCCTTGAACCTGGTATTTTCAAACAAATCTGGGGTTGAAAAACGTAACATTTTTGATAACCCGAGAGATTGAAAGACATACATTAACATTTTCTTCGCTGAATTGCTCATTATAAATTCATATCTTTGGAAACGAGTATGCTCTGGAAAAAAACGGAAATATAACGCCAGAATAGCATCTTTAGCTGATTGAACTTTAAGTTGTTCAACAATCAGACTTTCTTTTAAATCAGTAAGAGGGAAACTATTCACAGGTAGACTTAAAATAGGAAAACTATTAAGCAATTCATCCTTATTTACATGAGAATTCGGATTATTTGTGGGGGGAGTATAAGTCAAAGGCTGGATTGGCTTAGGAATTGACCTTCGCAAATGCAGACCTCTACGCTTAGAGAACGTATCCTTTTTTCCGAAACGATAGCTTTCCGGCAGCATTCCACCATTACCTGTGTAATATATATCATTTCTAGTGTGATTAACTCTCAATCTGTCAAATAACAATTTCATTTTTTCTTTTATCATCTATTTAAAGAGTAATACTCGGGATTTTCTCTCTGCTTATGCCCTTACTTTCTTTTTTCAATAGGACTACTTGGATAGCTTCTCGCTCGATAGGCTGACCAACAGGACACTATTCTCGATACTTTAGGCTGACCTAAAGGACAGATTATCGATAGGCTTAAAAACCCTTATACTTAAGGACTTTCATAATCTCGATTCCGTAGGACAGATTATCGATAGACTTCCCTTAATACTTAAGGCAAAATCTCGATTCCGTAGGATAGATTTTCGATTCCGTAGGACATAAGAGTATATGAGGTGCCTTTACCCACAGAAATACTAGACTCAACCCAGACCATGAGAGGAACAAGGCACAGAGCCATGTTTCTTCGGCCTTGGGACAGGCATTATGGGATTTTACCCGACGGGGGGCTGCCTTTACCCTGAGCCAGTATTTCTCCCCTAGAAAATGGTTTAGGATAACCTCCAGGGGACAGACAGCGGTATTACTCTAAAGACCCAGGTAGGGCTAGGGTGTATTTTTTCTTGTTTTTCGTTTGTCTAAGAAGCCCGTAGGTTGTACGCCAGCCATACGTAGCTGGAACTGTGATGGCCACAATGCTTAGCTATTGCCGATCCCCAAGACGCCTTTGGTTGAATGTTCACACCTGATCCACCGTCTGCACTTCCTACATTCACTCCCAGAAATTGAAACAGGAAAACAGGAATTATAACCTCCCGGTCTGCTGTAGTCAGCCTCACGGTGTGCCTGACTGGCGAGTCTGCCGTCTCCACGGCTTTCCCTTTTTCGGGCTGCTCCTCAAGCCTGCGAGTGCCGATCTTCGCTTGGGCCGGCTCCGAGGCTCTACCCTGGCTTTTCATTGGTTTCTCCCAGGGGCCTTTATCGTATCGCGCGCATCTTCCAGCAATCGGGGGAGCCCCCGAGTACATAGACGGGGCGGTCCTGGGGATGAAAGTACATTCCCTCGTGTTCTGGAACTCCTTTTCTTCGGTTGAACAAAGAAGGTTCAATCTTGTGAAACCGTAGCGTAGACGAAACCTGGCATCCCGCCCAGAGTTTTACCTTCTCCGGTCCTGGAAGGAAACCCTACTTTCCTTCCTTCCCCCAGCAGCTACAAGATCTAGCCTGATCAGATCTATATATCTCGTTAATGTCATAGTTATATTCCAGATCAGCCAAATTCTGCCGTTCCCGGCTTCATTCTCCACAGTAATGGCTTTACTACAATCCTTTCTCAAGCATCTGGTAATTCTGGCCGCCTTTCCACTCCTCACTTTGCTTTCCACCAAGCCAATAAAATCTGCCTCTTGTGCTCTAAAAGGCCTCTCTATGCTTCTCGACTTTACCGATCTTTCTGACATTCCATATAAGGACCTTAATGTGGAACTATTGTTGTTTTTACATTCTCTTCGCACCTTAGCGCTGCCTCTGGTTTTTAGTCTTGTGCAGCCCTTATTTGTCTTTTGTTCTTTGGCCTTGACTTTCCCCATCCCCCCTCTTTCTTAGAATTCAACATCTCTTATATGTTCTTCATTTTATTCGCCCACTCTTCATTCAGGGTGGTTAGAACCAGGGGAGGATCTTCCACCTTTAAGGTCATAGCACCAGCACCTGAACGCTTACTCTTACTGCTCTTCTCAGGTTCACCTCTTTTATTAGGATTGGCTGCCTTGAGGTTATTGTTTGGAGTCATTTGTTTATCACAGAGCAAGTCCCCCTCAGTCACTGCCATAGTTGACCCAGTATCAACCCTCTCTTCCAGATCCTCCCTTCTTTGTTTGGGCCCAATCACTCTCCTCGGGAGTTATCTCCTTGACTACACCTCCTCGGCTTTGTTACCCAGACATTCATCCTGAGCAGTCTCTTCCGGTTCCTGGGATATCTTGATTCTCTTTAGGATGGTCGGAAACAACTCCCTTTGGGGAATAAGGAATCGATCCTAAACGTCTTTGGTTCCCGGCTTTGATAGCTTGAAAGCAAAGGTGAAGATTCCATCTTAGCCATGGACCCCCACTAACCAGCCTAAAGATCTCATCCTCCGCCCCTTCATCTTGATCTTGACGGAGGAACATGAATTGGGTCTATTGTAGCTTCACTCCTTGGGATAAGTTATCCAATAAATGTCGTGGAATAGGAAGAGATCATTTGAATACCGAAACTCTTCTACGTCAGCCTTTGAGCAAAACCTCTTTTTTTTCGAGATGCGAAGAATCATATCCCAAAACTAAGAAGGAATCAAGCTGCAAACTTTCCTCCTCAGATGAGGCTTAGTTCAGCTAGCCCTAGACAGATCACATCTTATTAGAAAGGTATTGAATTCTCATTAGAAAAAGGGCTTCCCAGAAGAAAGAATTGAATTAGCTAAGTCAGTAAGAATGACTAGGACCTAGCACAATACGTTCTTTGATTCGACATTCCCGGTCAAAGCATTGATTCTAAGCCTTTCGTTAGCTCGTTACTTCAGGGTATTCTCAAATAATTTTTGGTAGGAGAACTCTTCCTATTACGTACGGATAGTACTACTACTCTTTGTTATCCACGTAGTATCTTCGTAACAACCACAGAGGGAAAGAGCCTTAGCTTAGGTTGAGTCTTTGTTTACGTTGATTGTCCGGGAAGCCTTCC